>NW_026988471.1:18420000-18460000 GCF_030222135.1 Aotus nancymaae
CCAGACAGATGGGACTCCAGCCTCTCTTTCAAGTTCTTTTAAAAGGGTATCCCTAACACTACACAATAGTAAGTCTTAGCGTCTAAATAGCATTCATGGTTTATAAGTTCCTTTGTCTACAGTCTAAATTTTTTTCTACTAAAGTAAAAAGTTACAGCTTTCCATTATATTTGGGATCATGAAATTATTTATATTTGGTTATAGTAAATAAATTGCTTTCTAATCTGTTACTAACTTCATTTTTATTAATAATTTTTAAATTATTAATTATTTTAAATATGTACAAATGTATTTTAGTCCATTCGGGCTGCTATAACAAAATACTATAAACAGAGTAGCTTATAAACAACTGAGTACCACACCATAAACTGAGTAGCTTATAAACAAATTTATTTCTCATAGTTCTGGAGGTTGGGTAGTCCAAGATCAAGGCACCAGCACATTTGGTATCTGGTAAGAGGTCCCTTTCTGGTTCACATGTGGTGGCTTCTAGCTGTGTCCCCACATGATGGAAGGTGCAAGGCAACTCTCTGGGGCCTCTTTTATAAGGACACTAATTCCATTCCAAGGGCTCTGACTTTATGACCTAATTACCTCCCAAAAGCCCCACCTCCTAATATCAACTTATTGGTGATTAGGTTTCAATATATGAATTTTGGGGTGACACTAACATTCAAACTATAGCAAAAAGTGTTGAAAATAATATAGCAGAGACATGCATACCCACTTCCCAGATTTAATACATATTCATATTTTGCTGTTTTTGGTAAATCAAAAAGAGCAATTGTTTTTAAAAGATATAAAACACTACAAATATAGTTAGCAACCTCCCAACTCCTAATCCACTCCCTTTCTTCATCTCCAAATGCAACCACTATTAGAAATTGTTCTGTGTGCCTCTCAGGCAGATTTTTATACTTTTACCACATATGTTATACACATAGTAATTAATATAAAGCACTGTTTAGAAATTTTAAATGTATAGAAGTGGCAACATATCAAATACATTATCTTAAAAATTGTGTTTTTTCTCAATGAATGTTCTTAAGATTCATCAGTATAGAATGTACATTTATATAATTAAATTGATCCCAAAATTTTTGCTATGACAGACAATGTTATTACAGACTATGAACACACTTGTTAATGTACCCTTTTACAAATATAGGACATTTCTCTAAGACATACACCTCAAAGTATTTGCACCAAAGTACGCTTTTACCAGCACTGTATAATTTCCTCATTTTTTTCTTTTTTTTCTGAGACAGAATTTCATTCTTATTGCCCAGCCTGGAGTGCAATGGCACAATCTCAGCTCACTGCAACCTCTGCCTTCCAGGTTCAGGCAATTCTCCTGCCTCAGCCTCCCGAGTAGCTGAGATTACAGATGTGCACCACCACACCTGGCTAATTTTTGTATTTTTAGTAGAGACAGGGTTTCACCATGTTGGCCAGGCTTGTCTCAAGCTCCTGACCTCAGATGATCCACCCAAAGTTCTGGGATTACAGGCATGAGCCATCACGCCTGGCCATGCCCCTGCACTATTACATACCAGTGTGCAAAAGTTTCTGGGGAAATGCAGGAGCAGAGCTATGGGCATGCTTATTGGCCCAAGTCTGAGTGATGGGCATGATCTCATTAAGACAAATTGCATGGAGTCAGTAAAGCTGCCACCAAGCCATGGTGGCACCCATTCTAGGTCCTGCTCCAATAGTACCTGGACTCCTTCCTTTTATAACCACACACTACTCAGACAGTGCCTAAAAGGGCATGGAAACTAATTGGAAAACAAAAGGCACCAGCTGACCTCATCCTCAGTACTTCCCCGTTCAGAGGAGTTAATCAGCCAAAGGCAAAACAATTAACTTTTTTGGTATTATATAATTCCATTGTATTTTTGCCAGGTATCGGATTTCACCACCCACTGCCACGGTGTCACATCATGAAAGAACTTATTGTTACACACACAAAACAAGGCGAGCTCATAACTTTGCAAGAAGTATAATTCCACATTCTTTGTCTCGTTGCAATTGAAATCTTCAGGTCAATAGGTAATTACATTCATGCAACATGTCCTATTTCAAATGAACACTGCTCACGTTGAGAGGACCCTCGCCTGCAGAAAGACTATTTTTAGGAAGCCTGGCAAAGGAAATTGAAGTTTTCTGCCAAATAACTAACTCCACCAAATTCTTTCTTACCAAAATGGAAAAAAAAGCAACAAAATAATAAAATCTTCCTTTTCACCATTTTGGGAATTATCTTCCCATGTCTAACTCACTTCAGCTTTCAGAATCACCTTCACAGAATTGTGAGAATAGCTTCCTAGTAGGATTGTGGAATTTGAAAGACAAACAGGAGCTCATCTGTTTAGAAACTATCCTCCCTTTATGCGATTCTTGGAGGAATCACAGAACTTTTTGCTTAAAGTGAAAATCTGATTAGAGAAGGACTACGTTTATGTTCAAGGACCCCAAAGCTTTAGATGACTTTAGATGAAGAAAAATCTCAAACTGTTCTCTGATACAGTAAAAATTCTTTAAAATATAAAAAGTAAATCCCTGTATGCACCCTTTATAGTTGTGCAAAAATAATCTTTATGATACTTTTAGAAGAACTGAGGAGGAAAAATGGTGGACAATGAGACCATACGGTCTATGTGAGATTGGCTAAGAGAATGTACTTACGCCCCCAGGAGAAAGGACTACTTGTACATTATTATATCCATAAAAATTATTTGGACTATTATAAAATTAATGTATGATTATTCCAAAAGATCCAGGAAAAGCAGAAAAACAAGTCAGTACAGTACTAGACCACTTTAAAAATAATTATTATTACCCTTTCAGGAAACTATATCACCAAGCACAGTAAAGACGGTGAAAGAAATAAAACTAAAGTTTAGCAAGTATCAACTCCAATCTCTCCAAAATCCATAGATTGCCTTTCAAGATCCTCCATAATTTGACCCTGGCCTATCTTTTCATACTTAAGCTCTACTCTAGCCTATCTGATCTATCTGGTCATCACTGGCCTTCCCTCTCTCTTATGCCTAGATGAATCTTACTGACCTTTTAAGGCCCAGATAAAGTCCCAGGTCATCTATTAATAGCAAACCATCCCTGACAACTTAGCTTCTTGGTTTTTCATCAATATTTATTAACCATATCATCCCATCAACAATTACCTTGTATTATGAGTCATCATGTATGCATTTCTGTTTTATATTCCCAGTTAGATTTTAAACTTCTCTTGAGGAAGACTAGGCCTGGCTCTCCTTCCCTCTATATTTTATACCTCCTCAAGGGCACTACAGCATAATCTTTAAGAGAAGGGTTCTGGAGTTAGAAGGCCCATGTTCTAATTCTGGCTCAAAAGAAACAAAGTTGAGTTCCAAAGTGCTCAACTTGTAAACACTTTGGAATCATACAAGGCAGAGTAAATCCTTTTTGCCTCAGTAGCTTCAAAGACACTGTTGTGGGCCTGGCACAATGGCTCACACCTGTAATCCCAGCACTTCTGGAGGCCCAGGTGGGTGGATCACCTGAGGTCAGGAGTTCAAGACCAGCCTGGCCAACATGGTAAAACGCCATTTCTACTGAAAATACAAAAATTAGCTGGGCATGGTGGTGGGCACCTGTAGTCCCAGCCTCTTGGGAGGTTGAGCTAGGAGTATGACTTAAACCTGGGAGGCGGAGGCTTCAGGGAGCTGAGATCTCGCCAGGGCATTCCACAGCCTGGGTGACAGAGTGAGACTCCTTCTGGAAAAAAAACAAAAACAAGAACAAATGAACAAACAAAAAAGCCAGGTGCAGTGGTGCAGTGGCTCATGCCTGTAATCTCAGCCCTCTGTGAGGCCGAGGTAGGTGGATTACCTGAGGTCAGGAGTTCAAGACCAACATAGCGAAACCCTCTCTCTACTAAAAATAAAAAAATTAGCCGGGCATGGTGGCGCCCAGCTGAGGCATGAGAATCGCTTGAACCCAGGAGGCAGAGGTTGCAGTGATCCGAGATTGTGCCACTGCACTCCAGCCTGCGCAACAAAGTAAGACTCTGTCTCAAAAAAAAATTTTTTTTTTAAAGATACTTGTGTTATTCTCCCTGTATCTGCTCAGTATAATAAGGGATGGTCTAACGAGATTCCTGAGTATCCACAAAGAAGATGGTCATGGAGGTGGATTCTTAAACTTATTTACAAAATTATTCTACACGGAAACAACTCTCTGAAGTTGCAGAAAAATAACTTGTTATAATACATGAATGAAAGCAAATACCCAATCTTCAAACTTAAAACTGGAAAAGTGGTTCATATCTTCACTCTCATAAGGGAAGCACCAATTAACTTTTAAATGCTTATCCGGGTTTTCATCTGAAAACCAGACATTTGAAAACAGCTAATGACTTCTAGCTTTCCAAAGTATTTTGGCTTTATTATTCAACTTCAGGAAGCAAAGATTTTAAAAATCTTGCCATTCATATATTTTAAGAGCCGCTGACACCTAATGGAAGGTTTTGAAAGAACATGTGGTTTCTAGGGAAGTGTGATACCAGTGGGCAGTTCTTCTCTCCAAAGACCGTCTGTCATTTCCATCCAAGAGTTGTCCCGGAAGCTGACCCCAAGGACACAGCAGGGTTTCCAGAAAACTTGAGGCCATGGGAACTCAAGTTTTAATATTATTAATTACATTTGTGTGGAATTTTTCTACCTTATGTTGTTTTCCTAAGGTAGAATTAATATTTGTGTGGAATTTTTCTAGTTTACGTTGTTTTCCTGGCTGCTTAGAGGTGTCTTTTGCAGGCCTTGAATGGAGAGAAGATGCCTGTTTGGAGCTCCCCGCTTGAAAAGCCTGATTAGTAATGGCGGGTGCTGAGAACAGCTTTCCACAGGAAGTCCGCTTTGCCTCAGCGCTGGAAATCAGTGTGGCGCCTGCCATAGCCAAGTGTCCCTGCAGGACCCCACTGGGAAATCACTTGAGTTTTATGAGGTTAGCTGCAGCTTTTGTGTAAACAACATAACGTTTTATGATGGGAAACCTAGCCCTTTGCTTTTTATGTAAAAGCATCGATTAAGACTTTTTTAATGTTCGAAATGTAAAGAAGTGTGAAAAACTAATGTTGTTTCAGAAATGGTCCAAGGACAAAGATAATGCAGTAGCTACAAGTTTAATGACCTTTCTCATAAAATTATGTGGGGGATTTGTGATAAGCGTGGTAATAAAAATGGTTTTGTTGCCTCTAATTCTCCCAGCTGTGGATTAAATGTTTTCTAATGGATAGTACCACTGCTGTCTATATTCATTATTTATTCCATCACTGATTTAATATATTTCCAGAAGAAATAAGAAAAAATTCAGATTACATTCTTTAATTAAAATATTTTAAATAGCAAGATTTCTTTTATTTTGTGATTTTTTAAATGGGGATTTTTTTAATTGGGATGTTGCCAGAATTACCTTTTGTAAAAGACAATCTAAGTAAAAACCAAATTCAAATGTCTGATACACATCATTATACATTTATCGAAACCCATGGAATAATCAACACCAAGTGAACTTTAAACTACTGACTCTGGGTGATAATAATTTGTCAACGTAGGCTCATCAGTTGTAACAAATGTACCATTATGGTGACCCAAATTGATAGTGGGGAAGGATGTGTGTGAGGGCAGGAGGTTATGGGAACTTTCTGTAACTTTCCACTCAATTTTGCTGCAAACCCAAAACTGCTCCAAAAATTAAGTCTATTTAAAACGCTCACCACAGAATGTAGTGTGTGTATATATATGTGTTTGTACTAAGGGTTAATTTCATTTTCTGGCTATCTGCAGTTGAAGCTTAAACCTCTTTCTGTTTCACACCTTTGTGATATGTTTCAAGTTTTCCTAAAATGCATTAGCCCTGATGCTAGGCATGATGGCTCCCACAGTTCTTCGGATATAGGAGACTCATTTCCCCCAGAGTCCCAGAAATAGGACTAGGGACAAAGAGGGAGATTGTCCTGATGATGATGCCCTCAAGGCATACCCTGGATATTGCTTTCCAGACTAATCCTTTGGCACAGGTGTACTATGTTGCTTTTTTTTTTTTTTTTTTTTTGCCTTTTTCTTGTAAACGCTATGGTTGGAGAAAAAAGGAGAAACCCCAGCTGACCTTTCCTGAGGGCTGCTGATTCTTGACTCTCTGGTAATTAAATCCTGACCTTACCAAGAGTTTAGCTCCATATAATAACATGTGAGCATTATCACACTGGCCAGCTTTACCCTCAGGTTTTCATACAAGAACACAACATTTCAAAGGTCAAAACAATTACTGGGATTTTCAGAACACTTTTTATCTAAGGCCCATCAGCATGTTAGGGCAGAATGTGAGTGTCTGGTGTACTTTGGGCAGCACTGATTGGCAGAGGAAAGGATGGGCCAGGTGAATGGTGCCCTACAGACAGGACTCTTATACAAAGAAGATGCCTGTGTCTTCCAAAGTGGGCAGAGCAGATGGGAAATCTCCAGGAATAAGATGCAGCAGGATGGACGCAGAGAGGGATCCTGCTGTAGTCACTCAAGTCCTCAACACACACTGACATGCATCCTCCTTCCTCAAAGAGCACGCAGCGCTCTTTGAAACTTCCTGACACATGCCTTTCTATGACAACATCAGGGGATATATATCAGAGTAATGGCAACACTGTGGGATGACAGGGCATCGCATCACTCTATCAGTACGGTCATTAGAGTCTTCATTCATTCAGTGTGCCATGCTCCAAGTTAAACTGGGAATACAAATGCAAATAGGACATGCAACCACGTTCAGTTTACAATCTTACTTGACACATCATACATCGTCCGCCTTGAGAGAAGCAGAAAGAAAGCAGACATGTCTTCACCAGGCTCAGTCCCCGTGTTCTGCCAGAGCGCACAGCTGCCGCCCTGTCTGCCCTGTTGCTCTGCCTTTGACCTCAGGGCTGACCTCCAGAGACCACACTTATTAAAGGAGCCAGGTCATTTACCCCTGTTCTTGCTGCATGTTGCCCTGTTATGGGCGGAAACTTCTGAATTACATGTGGTGTTTTATGAGACGATCAAGTGTCAAGTAGCAATGGAGTGAAAGCTGCCATGTGGATTCTCACGCAGGCCACAAAGGAGGGGTCCTCAGAGCCTTCCTGGTCCTAGTGAGGCCACTGGCTGCTGCCTGAGATGCCCTCATTCGTGCCCAAATGTGAGATCATTGTGTTTTTGCCATGGACGCCCCCAAAACTTAAAGCCTTAGGAAAACAATTCAATTTCTATATCCTTCATTTTTTTCTTTCATTAAAGGAAAATCACTTCCCTAGAAAAATAAAAACAGAAGGACTTAGATTGCATTTTTTTTCCATTCTTTTTTTTTTCTTTTTTTTATTGCATTTTAGGTTTTGGGGTACATATGAAGAACATGCAAGATTGTTGCATAGGTGCACACGTGGCAGTGTGATTTGCTGCCTTCCTCCCCTTCACCTATATGTGGCATTTCTCCCCATGCTATCCCTCCCCAACCTCCCACCCCCCGCTGTCCCTCCCCTATTCCCCCCAACAGACCCCAGTGTGTAGTGCTCCCCTCCCTGTGTCCATGTGTTCTCATTGTTCAACACCCGCCTATGAGTGAGAACATGCGGTGTTTCATTTTGTGTTCCTGTGTCAGTTTGCTGAGAATGATGGCTTCTAGTTTCATCCATGTCCCTACAAAGGACGCAAACTCATCGTTCTTGATGGCTACATAATATTCCATGGTGTATATGTGCCACATTTTCCCTGTCCAGTCTATCATTGATGGGCATTTGGGTTGGTTCCAGGTCTTTGCTATTGTAAACTGTGCTGCTAGATTGCATTTTTAAGTGAAATGGGGAACTTTTTTAAATGAAAGGGAGGTGATTTTTTTAAATGAAAGAGAGAAAGGAAAGAGAGATGGCAGAGATAGAGACAGCTTCCCTCTTACCTCTCAAGCTAAGAGTAAAATCTGGGACTTTCAAAAAGGTATGACTCTTAAAAACTGATTAATTTTTAGATCTTAAAAAGCCATACGGTCTCTTTAAAGAGCAATGAAAGCCTGATTCAAGTTGTTAAATTTTATGTTGTGTGTAATGTTGTAATTGATGTCAAACCTTTCACATTTTCTTACCACTGACATTGGACAGTCTATTCCACTCAAGGGCTCAGTTACCAGAGTTGAGATTAAGTAACCTAACCAGGAAATAAGGGCAGAATGGAATTTTATTACATGGAATTGAGAAGTTCAAATGCAAAATAATTAAGTCTGAGCCAAATATAGCCATTCCCTCTCTCATCAGTTTATTTTGGTGGATAATTGGCTGTATTCGGTATTTCACTGAGCTGCATATAAAACTTTATTGCCCTTGTAAAGTGCATGCTGTGAATTCTGATGCTTCTGTGTGTTTGGGGGAACATAATTGTTCCCTTTGCAGAATAGCACTGCTCACCTAGGTCCTGTAACCAAACTAGGCTTCCAGGACGCCTGCTGCTGAAAGTCCTGGTGCTGGGATGTGTACGAGGAGCTCAGATCAAAGCTAAAGAAAGAGATGTGTAACAGTTGGGAAAATAGCCCCCTGAATCTCAGAACACATTAAATGCAAAGAAAAAAAAAACACATGTCCTATTAGATATGGTCTCTGGTGAGTCACTGCTAGATTAAGGCTTTTGTGTTTGTTGAGGGCTTACAATAAGTCCACACTGAGTGGCTCATCAGGTCTCAGTGATTGTGTCAAATCCACTCTGTATTAGCATGTGGGGTGTTTTTCGAGGCGGTCTCTCCCCGCCCTCCATCCTCAGAGATGGAAGCTGTTTGTATACTGTGAAGACCTGCATTATTAACTGTGCATCCGAGACCATAGGAACAATACGGAATTGACCTAATTAGAATTCTTTTCTGGGAAAAATAATATACGGCGACATACGGTTTCAGTTAGGTTCCAAGTGCTTTCCTATTCATTTGACTCCAACAATATGGCAGCATGTAATGAGTGGGAGGGAGACTGTGGTCAGAGGCTGCTGCTACAGGGACAGCCCAGATGGCGGAAGGTGAGGCTAGAGGAGGGTGGGAAGCTGCTTGATGATGCAGGCTTAGGTTGTGTACAGCTCCAGGACCACAGAGCCTCCAAGCCTGAACCAAGACTTCTTGATATATAAGGAGGCCCATTTACCATCACAGGCAGCAGGCCCACTTACCATCATAGTCAGCAGGCTACACATTCAAACACCGTGTGCATCCCCACAAACAGCCAACCCTGAAGCCTGCCTGGGGCCTAGGGTCTCGCATCTCAGCAGCCAGGTCTGCCCTCCCAAGGAGAGGACCACACAGGCTCTGGAGGTGGGCTCAAGGCGACCAGGGCAGAGAATTCCAATGTCTTAGGAACCCAAAGCATGAGAGGGTGGAGTGGGACCAGGTTTAGGATGAACACATTCCATCAACCTAAAAGACTCTTCGTCCTAGGAATAAATGGTCACACAAGGGTCCAAGTGGAGTCCTCTAAAATGCATTGTCCTGGACAGCATGGTACTGGCTGGAGCTGCCTTGCTTTAGATCACCCAGGGCTTTTCCCCGCTCTGCAGGAGAGATTAGACATCCTGGCTTTGAGTCTTAGCTCTGTTCCTCACTAGCTTGTAGCCCTGGGGAAGGCATTTAACCTCTCTGAGCCTACCTCCTTACACGCAGAGAGTACTTAACCACCCATCATGGTGGATCTCATGAGGCTTACAGGAATGGAAGGATGCGGTGGTTCATAAAAGGCCTTATAAACGGGATGAGCCATGTGATGCTCCCTGCCCTAGTTGAAAGAAGGTAGCTTCTCATGATAGATTGAGAATGAACCACACAATTGTCCCTTTCTCACCTACACCCAGGCCACAGTGGGATGAGGAGGGAAAAAACAATCTTGGTATTGAGTTACAACTAGAGCCACGGCTGCAAAGGTCACAGAGAAATATTCTGAGTCTCTTCTGCTTGTTTACCTAGTACACATCAGCCCATCAACCTAACCCCCAGCAGAGTTTCTCTCTGCCTGTGGGCTGGCCTCCATACAACTGCAGGGCAATGAGTGCAAGACTCCAGAGCCTGCACTTTGAATTTTCCAGCTGAGCACTGACTAGACACACTTTGGAAGCAGAGAGTCACTCAGGTCTAATGGATCCATCTGCAAACCTCTCTAAGGCAGCAAGACTGGCCATCCTTTCTTAAACGTTGATTGTCACCCCAAGTGAATTCTCTGCTACAGGAGACAATCTCCCCAGATAATCTGACTCAAGCAACAGACAGTGGTCCCAGGGGGAGAAATAAGCCCTGCTGTACGGGTCTGAAGCCCGTCAGCCCCCACTGGAGTGGAAGTTCCAAGAATTGCTAACTACACGCTCATGTCACAAACATGGTTCTCAACGGTCACAAAGCCATTTATCAAGGACAGAACCCATCCGAAAGATGGTAGGTACCTACAATAGGCATGGAGAGGTGAGAGAGGTCAGGAATTTCCGGAAGCTTTTCTGAGAACGCTACAGAGCCAAGGGCAGTTTCTGACTGTCTAGACAGCCTCAGGAGGAAACAGCAACAGCAAAGCACAGTATGGTCCTGACATCTGGCCAGCAACTCCATCCTGGGGCATTGAATATGGGGCTGGGAGTGGAAGGGAGGGGCCCTTCACTCCTTTTGATGAATCTCTCAGAGGTAATACATGACCGTGGAATTAGCAGACACAGAACGGTGCTTTTTGTCTTGTTGTCCTACACCAGGGCCTGTTGTCTGTGAATTATTTAACCTTCTGTGATCCTCCTAAGAACATCACCATCTGAACGTAGGCATGGCCTTTTTATTCAGAAGCTATGGTAAGGAGAGGTAGCTTTGGAACAGGGTTTTTCAACTTTAGCATTACATTTGGGGCCAGATAATTCTTGTTGTGGAGGCTGTCCTGTGCACTGTAGAATGTTTAGCAGCATCTCTGGCCTCTGCCAACTAGATGCCCACAACACGTCCCCGTCCCCCCGCCCCCCCCCAACCACCCACAACATTTTGACAACTAAAAGTGTCTCCAGACATTGCCAAATGTCCCCCGGGGGACAAAACAGCCCCTGGATAGACCTACTGCCTTAGACAAATACAGATAGAAACTGAGATGACAGAGCAAAAGGGGGCTGCTGGCCTCAGGGCCCCTCTGACCGATGCAAGATTGCTCAGGCAGATGCTCACACCAGCGAGCACTAAGGCCAAGGGAAAGGAGGGCAAAGGCCACAGGGGTTCTGCATTGACAACGATCTACACTAATGCTCCTTAAGGATCCCATGCTTCCAGCAGTGTGCTGAGCTTCTTACATGGATCATCTCACTGAATCCACAGGAACCAGTGAGGCAGGCACAAATGTCATTCTTAGCTTACAGGTACGGAAGCTGCAACTGAATACAGGACAAATGACTTACTTAAGATCAAACAGCTGGCTGGCACTGAGCCAAGATTTGAACGTAAGCCAACTCAGCCTGGACCTGCACTGTTTACATCAACCCAATGACAACCTCAGTGTTAAAGACAGTGACAGTCTCCCAGCTGCGGGCTTAGGGGAGACATTGGACAGAATGAAAAGTGACTCCACGTAGGTGATTTCCTCTGACCCTCACAACCCTTCTGTATGGTAGTAAGGTGAGAGGGAGGACTCAGGGGGAGAGAAAGCACAGCTCTTCTTGGCCTTCCCCAGCCCAAGTAGGGAAAATAGTCAAAATCCAAGTTTCAGTCAATAGGTCTCTTCCAAAGCCACATCATCCAAGAACCACAGCTTGCTCAACACATCTTTGCCTGAGTGCCTATACGTGGGATCCCAGCCTACCAGCCTCTACAGAAAGAGCCTCTACCCCAAGCCTAACTCTCCATCCTTCAATGCCTGCAGATTCCACGAAAGAAAAGCAAATATTGAATGCACAACTTTTTTTTCTTCCTTTGAAAAACAAAATGTCAGCAGCTCAGCACCAGATCCCAGGAACACCTCAATCACATTCCAAAACTTGTTCATCATGAGGGGTTCAGGGATGGAATTTGTGGAGGAATGTTTCTTCCTTTCCCCTTGCTTAAAGGATCCAAAGAGTTATTAAAAACAAGATGACAGAATTTCAAAAGTACATTGACAGTGTCCCTTTGAAAACACACCCAAGCCTGAGATGAATGCTACAATGACAAGATACTGTACTGATTAAATATTAAAAACACATTTTGTGTGGTTTAACAGCTATGCCAGAGCAGTCTGTCTCATAGTGATTAAACCTCCATAAATGTGGTTCCAATAATGAGATGGTATTGCATTATCAGACAATGGCAGCCTGAGTAAATCCTAATTAGTTTTGTCTTTTGAGACCTTCATTTAAATTCAAAGTCATACAAACGTTGTTCCTGAACCGAGTGACCCTCCTACCCACCCTGGGCTCACGTGCCCAGCCCCATGATGCTCAAGAGTTCCCGGACAGAGGAGCTGGCACAGAGGATCGTCAAAGGGTGTAGGGTAGCGGGGGCACCAAACGTGGAAATGGGGCACCCACAGCTTTTCTGGGAAGCTTGCATTCCAAGAGACAGAGCCAGCTTTCTTCCAACTACGAGGAAGGAGAGGCTCCCCAGGCCAACAGCTCGACATTCGGATAAAAAAAAAATTTCTGAAATGTGGAGCTCTGGGAACAACAACAACAACAAAAAAAAAAAAACGTGGAGAAAAAGGAGGGGAGCTTGAAGTGAGGAGTGAGAGGGTGGGAGTTTGGAAGAAGTCTCTAGGCAGATAGATAACCAGGCAATGGGGCCAGCTACCCAGACTGGAGGCCTTGCAGGGCAAACAAACTGGCCAGGGTGCACAGCCTGGCTTCAAAAGGCCCACAATTACTCGTTTTATTGCTCAGAGTTACAAGATGATGGTATCTCAAAAGAAGGTGACAGCGAGTTAACAGATCTGTCCCTGAGGGTGCCTGGCCCAGACCTAGAGACTCCCTTCTCCAAACAGAGATGCAGGCACAATTAGGCGCTTTCAAAATGAGACAGTTCCCTGCTTTGGGAACCCAGTGGAAGGCTGGTCAACGCACCGCACATTTTGGTACTAATTAACTCCTAATTTGGGAAGGGGGAAAAAGGGGTGTCTCTTTCAAGAATTTCTCCCTCCGGAGATGGCATCTCTGAGCAGCAGCATTTGGCAGTAAAACACAACAAATGTCAGAGCAGAGTGGCTTCAGGGCTCGGGGATTTACAACTGGGTTCCGGAACGTTGTTAGAGCCCTAGCCAGAGACTCTGATTTCAGATTGGGACAGATTTGTGTAATTAGGCAGAGTCAGCCAGCCCTGTCCCAAGAGGCAAGAGGCCTGGGACCCATCTCTGCCACTTGCCTGTTGTGTGAACCAGGGCAAGTTCCTTCTCTTCTCTGGGCTTCCATTCACCATCTATAAATAAAGGTGTGGGATTCACAATCTCTTAAGGATACTTCCAGCCCCAAAAGTCTATGATTCCAAGATTCTAAAACGTAGCAGACATTAACCCTAATGCACACACACTCCAAAATCAATGGGACCGAGAAGTCAGTGATAAGGGATGACCATCAGAGAGTGGATGAATTAGAGGATCCAAGACACAGTCCCTGACCAAGTGACCCTGCTTTTATCCTCACTGCATTCAGCATCGTCATGAGTCATTCTTCCTCACTGTAAGCCTTCCTTGGCATGGAACGGAAGATCCACCATCTGTGCAGAACAGCCTAGGGCTCCTCACCACTTCTCAGCCCACGCAAAGATCATTCTCTAAGAGCATCTGTTCTTGGGAGAAGGCACCTGGAACCTTTATATCTGGTCATCTCTACCCTTGGTGGTGACGTTCCAGTTCCCATTATGAGCAGCACGTCTTGCAGGGTTGAGAAGATGCAGTATGTCTTGCTACCTTGCTTCAGGTGAGCATGCTGGCAGGTTAGCATTGGCACAGCGCCCTGGTGCCCAGCACCAGCCAGCTAGTGTTTCTGCCCTTGCCCCAAAGAGGACCCAGGCATGGGCATCTGCTCCAGAAGCTTCCACGAATTCAGAGGAAGGACACACTTCCACTAGGAGCCTACAACTGCAAGTATGAATATATGCTGAACTGGCTCCGGAAAAAATGGCGCTTCTTTCCCAGATAAACAATTCAAGTTTTTCTACTCCTCCCCTTTCTTCTTTTTTTTTAGAAAACAATACTTGTCTTTCCTAAAACAGTTCCTGTTCTCTCGAAGTTATGACACAAATCTCTCCTCTGTGGTGTTTTTCAACCATAATGTGTTTTATTATCATTATTTATTATTATTATTATTATTTACACTCTCTGTCCCCCACAGTGGCAGGAAGCAAGGCTGCCTGGATTACTACTCTCTCCTCTGTCTCTGGCACAGCTCTGGGTTCATCACGGTGTTTAGGGAACACTGCAGATGAACTGTCGTCAAGTTCCAGGCTCCAGGCTGTCGGTGCTGATGGCGCTCTGAGGAATAAGAACAGAGGTCAAGGAAGCCATCTTGGGAGGTAGCCTGCAGTTTGTCTTTTAAAACCTGCCACACTTGGAGGGGCGGAGGAGAGCTTCAGGTACTCTGTGGCTCACTCCCCAGTGCCTCTCTGATGAGGATGCTCTAATAGTTGCCTGGCCCCTGGGCAGTCAGCAGGAAGACGCCACCTGCAGGTGAGTTCGGGGAAGCACCAGGACACAGAGCCTGTAGTCCTTCCTTTAAGTGCTGGCTGACTGGTCTGCTCAGGGCCCTGGTTTCCGATCTCCACTAAAATCTTCCATGTACGATACCTTTTATCACTCCTGGACACACCAGCTTACTCCTTGTTGAGTAGCCTTTTTCTCTCCAATCTTCCAAATAAAACCTGCAGGTCTTGCCAAATGTTTACTCTATCAAGCAGTATTTAGCAATATGAATGCCACAAATGGATCCCAAACTGATGAAATAATTATAAATTTGCTTTCAAATCCTGGAAATATTTTCCAAATCATGCCCTTCTCCTCCCCCCACCCCTAATGTAGACACATCATCAACCCCCTGACAATTTTGGCTGGGCCATCCCCAGCTGCCCTGGTTGCAGCAAAAGGCTGAGCAAGCAGTGTTGGGGCAGGTGACTTTGGGTGGAGACCCCCATCAGAAGCTTGATGACAGGTGTGTCGCTGCCTGGTGCCCCGAGGGTGGTGTGGAGTATGGCACAGGAGAAGCCTACCTGTGAGGTGCGTGCTGGCTGGAAGTTGAGAGGCAGTAACCCAGTGTAAGTGGGAGCACGGGTGTGGTGTGTGGGAGGACACGTGCTATGGAGGGTGTGTGGTGAAGTGTGTGGTGTGTGCTGTGGTGTATGTGTGTGACCATGTGTGTGCATCAGGCTGGATGTGTTTGTGTATGAATGGTGTAGCGAGTGACTGAGGCTTGCTGTGGTGGGGGTGTAGGGGCGAGTAAGGAGGGCACAGGGAAGGGAAGGTGTACATCAGAACGCAGCTCCAGGGTGACCAGGCCTCGGCTCTGAGGCCATCTCCAGGAGGAGGAGAGCTGCTTGCTCTGGGAAAGGCCAGGACCCCTGGCATTGGTGGAGCGGCCTCAGGCCCAGTCTCAAGTCTACAGAACCATGCCCTGTGGTTAAGGAAGCTCAGTGCCTATTGTCAGATGCCTGTGCCCAAGAAGACTGAAGCAAAACAATGGGACAGAATGTTCTTGGTGCTTTTAAGCAGGAACAATTCTGGACCAAGAGCCTGAGTAAGATGCTGGAGCCCTTGGCCCAAGTGAAGCTTGTGGCCAGATCACGTGCAGCTTCCGTGTCTAGGGTCACATCATCTCTCACAATGATCTCAGCCCCAGAGAGACACAGTCCACTTTCCCAACCAACCGACAGTCCTTCACTGCTGCCCCAAGACAAATGCTCAGTGGCAGGCTGCCCAGGAGTCCATGCCAAGGTCAAGGCTTCTGACAAGGGGTGTCCCAAAGGAGGTGACAGGCAGGCAGGGCCAGCTTCAATCATTTCAGTTCCTTCACACACAGATGACTCTTTTAGTCACTCCCATGGTCTGTAAGATTCAAACATCATGCCCAGCCTCCATAGCCCTCATGCACCTTGTCCCACTCCCCCAGCTAACCTGTGTTCCCTCCGTGTTCCCCCACTCCAGCCAACCTAAGGCCAGAGAGTAACTTCAATATTCAGTGCTTAAGATGTAGTTCAGACAGTCCTCACCCAAGGTGCAGCCTGCGGGGGCCTCTGGAAACTAAGCCCAGAGGCTGTAGCTGAAACCAAACTCAGATGCCCAGGATACAGAGCATCATAAAATGACTGCTGAAAGTGACACTCAATTTGAACTCCAAATCTAATATTTTTAAATGCTCAGAAAAGCTGTTTGTCCTTGGCTTTGAGGAAGGAGGCATCCCTGTGCCTTCCTTTTCTCATTAAAAACTCCAACATGACAAATTGCTTCAAACAGCTTACCAACCAAGATGGCTCCAGACGGGAATGACATGGAGGAAAAGGCCTCTGAAAAATTACTGCCAAGGGCAAATTACCCAGGACACTTACCACAGCCACAGGCCAGGGACTGCGGGGGCTGGAAGAGAGGTGACAGCCAGTGAGGGGCAAATGGCAGGTCATAGTTCTGCAATGGAGTGACATCAATACACACAGGAAAAGTCATTAATGACAGAGCTGAGGCCTGCTCACATCTGTGCCCAGAAGGGTGCCACCCCCGTATGGACCTCTCCTTCTCTCCCCCACCTCAGATCCATTGTCTTTCATGCTTGTTTGTCTCCTGGTGGTCCTAAGTCCCATCCAGAAAACAGAATGAGAAGAAAAATGCACTTCTGGCCTCCCCTATTTTTTTCTCTGAAAATGGACACCCAGCCCCTTTCCAGAATACAACCAGTTAGCCCATTTCTTAGCAGGCAATTAGAGTTAATCCATCCTTTAAATGTGTATGGGAATAATCAGCCTTGGAATTTACTCAGATTCTAAGAGACAGTCACAGAGAGTCAAAATATCCCCATCCACAGAGATGCACCCTCCCAGCTGTCTTTAGGGACAATGGCAACAGCCTCCAGACAGTCGCCAAGCCTCGAGTGTGGTCCCAGCCTCTTCATCCTCCACGTTGATGCCACAGTGATCTTTCTGAAACCTAATGTTGTTCCCCTCTTTAAAACTCTCTGATGGCTCCTGAAGTCCCAGTTCTTTCACATGGCACCCCAGGCTCTCCCGTCTCAGCTTGCCCTTCACACTCTTTATAGCCACCCCAAAGCCATCTTTAATGGCTTATGCCTCTCAATTATGTTGTGCTTTTCTTGTTTTGGAACAATTTGCACATCAGTTTCCTTCTGCATAGAAAGCCCTTCCCTGCCTTGTTCATCTAGTTAACTAGCATGTCTCCTCTTTCCAGAGCCTGTTCAGCCATCACCTCCTTTGGGGACATTCCCTTCTCCATCTTGTTCTAACCGTCCCCAAAGACATTGCTTGCCCTGGAATCCTCTCAACTAGATGCTGTATTTTCCCTTCTACAGCTGAAGGGTCTGAAGGGAGGTAGGTGTCCTCTTTGCTTCCCACTGCCTCCTCCTCCTTCAAAGCCTTGCTTCTTTGAAGTGCAAGTCATCAGACTTTACCACCCACTGTTCACCTTACTGTCATTAACAGTTCTCCCCATTCTTCCTCCTCATTCACTGATGACTTTAGCACGTGGCTCCTGTTGTTAGAAATGTTAACATCCACATGGATAGGTAACCCATGCCCAGCATACCAGTGTCTCCATTTCTTGATTCCATCCAATTCAATGATCTTTTCCTCCATTCCACCACGCCACCAACTCCAATAGTTACTTTATGTATTCTCAACCAGTTACTCCAAACCAGTAACTGCATCCCCTCTGCAATGTCAAGCAGCTTCACTCTCTTCTCTTATTCAAGAGTGCCCACTTCAGCAATGCTGACCTCACTGAGATGCTCAATCCATGGTCCCTTTCCCTTTCTCACCACCATGACCTACTCACCCCCAACTCTCCACACACACATGATCTCATCCTCTTCCCCATCCACCTCAGGTGTCTCTGTCAGCACTATATCTACCCCCTAACACGTGTTTACCTTCTTTGCCCCTTTTTCTCTGTATATCACACTAGCCCAGAAAGATCTGAATGTGAATGATGCCAGTCATCTGCTTACTCTGAGTCTGTACCCAATCAACCAACACTGCTGGGGAAATCACATCATGATCATGCTGACTGGATTTGCTTTATGTTTGTAAGCACGAACGTCTGCACTTCCAATAATCCTACTTTCTTGCCTAGTGGATTCATTTTCCAATGCTCCAAGACAACTATATTGTCTTCCCTATATTGTCTTTCTTCTAGAATAGATCTTCTCTACTCCCTTAAACATCTAAAACCTCTCTCTCAGCAAATGACTCCTGCCACCCCCTCCTTACTCTCTTGCCATAGGGATATGGTGAAAATATGTTGTTTCTTCTTAAAGCAAAACAAACCATTCTCTTTGCTCCAGAATTCATCTCCTCTCAGCTTCTCAGGACCTTGTTCCTGCAATTACCCCCTTATCTCCCATTGACTCTACAACTCACCCAGGTGGGCTTACATCATTACTACCCAACAAAAACGGTTCTTGTCATGGTTCCCAAAGACTTACGTTTTGCTAAGACCACTGATAAGTTTTCTGTCCTCATCATATCTAACCCATCAGGAGGAGATTAAAATGCATTCCTTTCTAAGTTCTTAAGATGTTATTTTTGTCTGGTCTTTCATCTACCTTAATGACTGTTTCTTCTTTGCTGCAACCTCCTATTGTGCTCAACCTGGGGCTCTGCATGCAGCCTTCATCTCTTCCCAACTACTTTCTCCCTCTGGGTGATTTCGGTCTCATTATAATAACAGCATCTGGATGATTTCTGCCTCATTATTATAACCAGCATCATTATTTTGATAGTCCCAAACCTATATCACTAGTTAATACATCTCCCCAGATTCAAACTATCTCTACATGGCTACTGGCATTTCAAGTCCTACATGGTCACAAGAGGTCTACTGACAGCTTTCTCCCTCCTGCTCTCTCTTTTTCTGCTCCATTACCCTGTCTTACACACACACACACACACACACACACACACACACACACACTCTCTCTCTCTCTCAACTCTGCTCTTCTTCAAGTTCTCATCTTTGTCAATGACACTATCACTTGCACAATTGTGGAAGCAGCAATCTTAAAGTCATCCTTGATTGCTCTCTTTCCCTCACACTACGTTTAATTCACTAGCAGGTCCTGGTGACAATGTTTCCAAATATATCCCACATTTGACTATTTCTCACACTATTATTCATCAAAATCTTAGTCTAAGTCCCTGACATCTCTCAACTGGTCTACCGTAAGGTTCTTCTAACTGGAATCCCTGCCTCCTTTCTTGAGTCTTGACCCTACACAATCTACTCTTCACACACCAGCTAGAGTGGTCTATATATACTGTGTGTGCATGTATATATATTAATCAGCACTAAAAAAAATGAGGTGTCAAGTCATGTAAGGATATGGAGGAAAGAAAACTTAAATACATATTACTAAGTGAAAGGAACCAATATGAAAAGGCTACATACTGTGTGTGTATATATATATATGTGTGTGTGTGTGTGTGTGTGTGTGTGTATGTATGTGTGTGTGTATATATGTGTGTGTGTATGTGTGTGTGTATGTGTACATACACACACACACATACACACACACATACATACACATTTTAACCGCATGATCTAGCAATCGTGGTCCTTGGGATTTACTCTGAGTTGAAAACTTAGGTCCACACAAAACCCTGCACAGAGGTGTATACATATACATAAACACACAGTATGTAGCCTTTTCATATTGGTTCCTTTCACGTAATAATATGTATTTAAGTTTCCTTTCCTCCATATATTTACATGACTTGATGCCTCATTTTTTATTTAGTGCTAAATAATATTCCCTTGTCTGGATCTATCACAGTTTATTTACCTATTCACCTACTGATGGACATTGTGCTTGCTTCTAATTTTTGGCAATTAAGCCTAAAACTCTGTGGAGGTTTTTGTGTGGATATAAGTTTTCAACTCATTAGAGTAAATACCAAGGAGCACAACTGCTAGACCATGTGGTAAGAATACGTTTAGTTTTGTTAAGAAGCTGCCAAACTGTCTTTCAATGTGGCTGTGCCATTTTGCATGACAACCAGCAATGACAGAGTTCCTGTTGCTCCACATCCTCACCAGCATTTGATGCTGTCAGTGTTTTGGGTTTTGACCACTCTGACTTATGTGTCTTTTTAGATCTTAAATCCAATTGCGTTGCTCCTCTTTTTAAAGCTTTTCAATGAATTCCCATTATAACAAAAATAAATTTCAAATATATTACTATGATCCACAAGGCTCCTCCTGACTTGGTCTCTTCCTAATCATGACTGCTCTGACTATTACTTACTTCTCCAATCTCATCGGGTACCACACTCCCCATGGTCCCCTGGCTCCACCAGTTTGGCTCTTTCACTCTTCAAACACACCAGACTTGTTTCTGCCTTAGGGCTCTGCACTTGCCCTTCCTTTTCCTTACGATATGTTCTGCCAGGTCTTCACTTGTGTGTCATTCTCATGAGTCAGGTCTTGGACTAAATATTGACCTTAAGACAAAACTTTCCTAGCACAAGGCACTGATGAATGTGAGTGGTTAGATAGATGGATAAAATGTAGATCCTAAAAGAAGTAAGAGAAAACTTGGTTGCTGTGTAGTAGGCCAATGTACCAATGGAAGGAGCCATAAGGAGGAGGAGCCAGGAGTGGGAATAGCTGTCCTATACCCCTTCAGAGATAGGAGGCTAAAGAAGAAAGACTGCAGAAAGAAATAGTGCAAACCTAAGGGAGCTGGCAACGTCAAGTGAAATTAGCACAAGCTTCTGAAGGGGATCTGGAGGGTCAGTTGCCTACCATCATGCTAGCAAATAAAGCATCAGACCTTAATTACACATACACTGCACACACCTTGAGTACTTCCTACAGCTGAGACTACAGGCATCTGCCTGGGTCAGGGAGAGTCAGGCACTGGGCCTACTGCATTGCAGTTCTAGCAACCACTCTCGTCTGCATCTGTAGCTGTATCCAGTCAGTTCAGAAATCCAGGCAGAAAATAAAACTCAGCATGACAGAATACCAGGTACATCACAAATCTGCCATGGTCTGCAGAGAATCCAAGCCTGTGCCACTTTATTTTTTATACGTATACAACTTTTTTTGATGTTATGAAACTCAAAGCTTACTGTTTTTACATTTATGACCAAAGATAACTGCCAACTTTACATCTCCTCTGTAATGACTTTTTTCTTAAATCATGTCTGATAAAGACATTGTTTTAGGTCATAATGTCTCAAACTCCAGGTCATGAACCATTCATTAATTTGTCATGAAATCAATTTAGATGGTTTGCAACCAGCATATTTTTAACAAAATAGAACGGAGTAAATGAGAATAGAAAATACCAAAGTGTATCACACAGAGTAAGGAGAAGAACTATTTCAGAAAACAGATGTTTCAGTTACTCATATAATGTACATATGTGTGTGTATAATGAGATATAATATAAAATGTAGGGTCACAGCCAAAAAAGCATAAGCTATTGCTCTAGGTTTCTCTTGGCTTTAAAACAAGCTACATAAGTATATTATGAATAATGTATCAAATATATTCTAAAACAACTTCAAAATTCATGTAGAATTCATTCATGTCAATGTAGGGCTGCCAAAGATAATAACTATCAAAAATAGTATACAACAGGTGCGGCGATTTGGAAGATTCTATTTTAAGGCTGAGATCCTGACATTCCACTAGAAAAAAGTCAGAAGAACGAGGCTAGTTTCTTCTCTTTCACTCTCTGGCCTGATGGTCTTAAATAATTCCCCCTCCTTTTTCTGGCCTCAGATTCCTTATCTATAAAATGACAAGCTTGAGTTCATTAGCTTCTGAGGAACCCTCTATTAAAATTGTGCAATCTGTATCTACAAAAATAGGCTGCATAAAATAATCAGACACTTCAGAATCAAATTCTCCTGACTTCAAATCCAAGCTCTGTTTACTTTCTAGTAAGCACCACTGCTAGTTTCCTTGACCAGGAATTGGGAATTAGGGTATGTCCCCCACAGGGCAAGGACAGTCTTGTGAAGCTCCTGGCACAGACAGGAACTCTGCAAAAGATGGCTTTTAACATGTCCTGCTCTGCCTCTGTCTGTCTTTATTTATTATTATTACTTTTTTTTTGAGACAGGGTCTCACTCTTACTCAGGCTGGAGTGCAATGGCACAATCTCAGGTCACTGCAACCTCCACCTCCTGGGCTTCAGCGATTCTCCCACTTCAGCCTCCCAAGTAGCTGGAACTACAGGTGTGCACTGCCACGTGCAGCTAATTTTTGTATTTTTTGTAGAGACAGGGTTTGAACTCAAGCAATCCACCTACCTCGGCATCCCAAAGTGCTAGGAATACAGGTATACGCCACCCTCCCAGCCCTCTCTCTGTCTTTATCCATGTCTGTAAACCAGTACTCACTGCCCAAAATTTCCCACAAATGCCCATCAACAGGATTCCCAGTGGCCATAACTGTGGGTCTCTTCCCCATCTCAGAAACTTGCCCTCTTGGTTTGCAGGCCTTGGCTGCCTACAGCTCAGTACTCCTCTCTTTCCTTATCTCACTACCTATTTTCTGATCATGTCAATTCCATTTCACAGGTTTTCCAGCCCAATGGGTGCCATAGTCAAGATCTGAACTCTAGGTCAGCGCTAAGTTCATCAGAGAAAGTCACTGTTCACCTATCAGCTAAATGGCACCTCAGTGATTTTCCTTCTGTCTATGAATGCTGCATCAGAACGAAAGAGCGTATGTCCCCTACATGTCCCCCTAAACATAGATGTGTTAGGAAGAGAAGTATCAAAAGCACACAAGGTCAACTACATAAGTTGTGAAATATAGCCTGAGGCTCTATGTTTTGTCGGTGATAGTGTAAAAATCACACAATTTTCATTAAAATCAAAAAGGGAAATGCTACTTTATTCAGGCCACTAATAGTGAATGACATGGTCACCATGCACATATAATTAGGACCACACAAACATTTTAATCCTTCTCTGTACTTTTTCCCCAACCACATCCCCGACCCCACTAGCCTGGGACATTCATCTCAGGCAAAGAACTCCACGAGGTGAGAGGGGACCTAGTAAACTTGGATCCTGCCATCCCTAGGCCAACCCTGGCTCTGTGCCACCCCCACTTTTTTCCAGGTTATCTAAGCTCTCCCAGAGCCTTCTTCCTAGTGCAGTGACTGACCAGATCAATGCTTTCATGGAAACAAGGACACCCCAGAGTCAAGGCGTGGACTCTTCCTGGCCACTGAATCATCTCAGTTACACCCATGCATGGCTGAGCTGATCCTGCCTGGAGCTGGGGCCCGCTGGCTTTCCGAAGGTTGACTGTGTTCTTCTGACCTGCAGGGTGTAGGATCCTGCAGCCAGAACTTGGGAGAAAGGGCAGATGCTATTAATCCAGGCTCTTCCTCATCAAAGAGAGTCCTGGATTTCCTTCTGGTGCACCATGGTCCCCACATGCTGCTCTCTTTCTTAGCCCATAACTTCTCCAGGCTCCAACAACATTGCTGCACTGCGTGCTCTATAAAGCTAGGGCCTGAGAAGGGCACAGCCCAGGGCACTGCTGCTGGGAGAACAGATATCCAGGCTGCAGGTGGGGGTGACAGCCAGACACGAAGGGAGCTGGGAAGGGAGGGAGGTGGACATGGGGTAGGAGGCTGAAGGCAGTACAGAATACTGAACACAAAGTAGTACAGCCTTGAAACTGTGCCTTGCTGCAGCTCTATCACAAAGGGTCTCTTCTCCAGTGGGGACAACAAGGAGGGAAAGAGACCTAGGACAAAGCTAAGCAGTAAAGTAAGTATACACAGATGCCGAGCTCCAGACTGAATGAAGAGTCTCAGGAGGAAGCTCAGGGGCAAGAGGATGACCAGCACTCAGGACACCTGCACATATCCCAGCTCAGTAGTCAGCTGGTCTCTGACGATTCTGCTCCACACCCGCACTGGACAGCTCTCCGGAGGAAAGAGGTCCTTATGGTAAGCTAAAAGTGGCCGCATCACAAAGTCTACCTATCGGTCCTAGTTCTGTCCACTGAAGAGCCACACACAGAAGGTCACAAGAGGGCCCTTTGGATACTGATGACATTTTTTCTGCCACCCTAAGTTTCTCCATGCTATCCACCCCTAAAATCTTTCACCCGGTCCTCGTCTGCCATGGTTTCCGGGGAATTCACAATCCTACTGACCGTATCTGGAGATTCCTACATGGTCAGAGTCCCTCCCGCCAGTCCTCATCCTCTGCCAGGCACAAAGCTTGCTCTCAGCCTTTACTCCCCCCATCAAAATAGACAGAGTGCGTGGTCCACTGAATTTGGTTGGCAGGGGGTATATTTTTGTGAATTTTTTTCCTGAAAAGAATATTAATACTTAGGGCTCATTAAATACATGCACACTTACTCTCAAACACAACACCATTGCAAAGTGCTAGAAGAGATGTAAACAGCTAGCTTCCCTGCCTGTTCCTAGAGGAGGCACAGCAGGAGAGGACAAAAAAAATAATAATGTTCAAACAAATGTGTGTAAAAGCCAAACAAATGTTTTCGGCTGTTTCATTCTCACTCACACCCGAGCAGTGTTGCTGATGGTTGAGGGCTGCAGGAACTCCCCTGGCTGGGGCCAATCTTCTTTCAAACAGCCACTGCCGCCAAAGCTATCTCCTTACAGTGAAAAGGATAAATGACTCTCTGTCCCCACTCACAGATGACATCACCTAGGTACCACCAAAGGCAGGCAGGGGGCACAAGCTTTACATCCAGGAAAGATAGACCACAGCAAGGACTCTTCCTCTGGGTTTATGTTACCTGTGGTATGTGGCAGAGAAGGAAGAAGCCGTATCTGTGTTCCGGTGGCCCAGGCCACAAGACACACAATGTGGCAAATGGAAGGGCAGGAGCTGGGGATGGGTCTGAACATTAATCACTTTCCTGAAGCAGATCTTAGATGAAGTTGGTGGCTGCTAGATTGCCAGTCTGCAGGGCCTGGTAGGATAGACAGGTACCTGGGGAGTGTAATTCCAACCAAAACAACGGACACGACATTTACTCCTCCTGGGCAGCTATATCAACGGCTCTGCTCCTCTGCACACCTGAAAGGGGTCACAGTTGCAAGAACACACAAGCAGCTGGGGGAGCCAGAACTACCATTCCAAGGCCCTTCCCTGGGTAGAGGTGACAGTCTGATCCATTCATGGGAGTCCACAGTGCAGTTAGCTGAAACAACGCTTTCTCTGCAAAGGCAGAGGCAAGAAGTAAGAAACCGGAGCTACAAGCTGACCTGAGAACAGCCTGATTCCCAGGCCCATGTCTGGGAATTTTCTCTTTCCAAATATGAAGGAAATAAAAATAGGTAGGCAGGAAGGCCAAACTATGTTTACAAAAATCCAAGTCTGGTTTTGAAATGCCTGCTCTCACCATTTCAAGGCTAAGAATAATGGAAGGAGTTGGGAATTCTGGCATGGGCCCAGGGTATGAGTGCACTTGGATCCGAGAGTGCATGGATGTGCGTGCCCGCACCAAACCCTCTGGAGCTAGTCAAAAGTGTCAGGCGCCTTTAGAGAAATGAACGAGGAGCTGATTAAGAAATGTGGCTGCTGACAAGCAGGAATTGCCCTATAAAACATTTCAAGGTGTCAGCGATGGAAATGCACTCCACAGCCACTCAGTGGAGAGGGCAGAGCTCCCCCACGCTGTGGAGTGCCAGCAGTGGCCCAGGCCCAGGCGGGCGACTTCCATCCAGCTGGGCCTCAGGACAGGACCACCGGGCAGGTCAACCAATGGCAAGCAAACACGAATGGTGTTCAGCTTATCACTCAATTCAACTACCTTAAACATCTGTGCTTTCCTCTGACACCTTGTTACAAACTGAATTGTGTCCCTTGAAATGTACATGTAGAAATTCTAACCCCCAGGACCTCAGAATGGGACTGTAGTTGAAGACAGAGGTAATTAAGCTAAAATGAGATTATTAGGGGAGCCTGAATCCAGTATAACCAGTATCCTTGTAAGAAGAGAAGATTGGGACACAGAACAAACACAGGGAAGACCACGTGAGGACACAGGGAGAAGACAGCCATCCAAGAGCCAAAAAGAGAGACCTCCAAAGAAACTAACCCTGCCAACACCTTGATCTTAGAATTCAGGACGCTGGAATTTAGGCCACCCATTCTGTGTACTTGATAATGGCAGATCTAGTGGACTATTACCCTCCTGCTGTGCTTGCTCTGTGCTTAATAAAAACAGACTGATGTTCCCATTTGTAATAAGTAGTAGCAGGGGAGCATGAGCGGCATCTTCACATACCTGCAGCACAACCTCACAGAAGAGGAAGCCAACAGGATCCTGGAGTACAAGATACTGAGTGAGTGCCAGGCATTAGGATGAGCTCTCTACTCTCATCATTTCCTGTAATCCCTACAACGACTCCAAAAAGTAGCCACAATTATTCCTATTTGGCAGAAGAGAAAAATGGGACTGAGAGGTGGCAGGTCTCTTGACAAAGGAGTATGTCTAAACAAATGGCAGAAGTGAGATTAAAATCCAGCTTTGTTTGACTCTAAGCTGTGTCTCTCCCTTCAACTGGAACCAATGGTATCAGTCCAGGGAAGCAGCTCTTCTGATGGTCAAGCTGTCTAACAATAAAAAATGGAAACTCTGCATGCAGAGAGTTCCACAGCTAACGGCATTCAGGCAGGGTCTGGAAGACGGGATTTGGTGGTGTGCAATCACACATCTGCTCCAACTCAACATGGTTAGGACACGTTATTTACCCTCCACCCATTCCCCCATCTCCCCCCTCAACACACCCCTGGGAGGGAATGATCTGAATTGCTAAGGGGGTCCATTTGATTTGAAAATGCCCTCCCAAGTGATTCTAGTTCCTGATACTTGGGGGTGTCCCTGTTGAGAATCCTTGTGAAAGGGGGTTGGGTTGGGCTGATTCCAAAGATCCTTCTAGCCCTGAAGTCTTCAGCTCTTGAACATTTATGGAGCCTAAATAGTACACACAGTATTCTGGCACAGTGCCTCCAGATCATTCCCCAGAGCCGAGGGCAGGAGATCCACACTGGATGTTCAATGAGCTCAACCTCTTTCTGCACAAACACAGTGTTCTGGCTGGAGAGAGAAGCGGAGAGTGCCCAGGAATGGCCTTGGCAGGTCAAGACCAAGGCCCCTCAGGGCTGGATTAGAAGTATGCTATGTTTATTCTCACTTGGCTGGCAAGTCATCACCACCCCTCAATCTGTCCCAGCTGAGGCAGGACAAGCAGTTCTCCCATCATGACCCTGCCAATGAGTTGATGATGCCAGGCTGATGGCTCAAGGCCCTGTAGCACTCCAATCACAGCTGGGGTCACTCAGGCCTCCACATAAGCTCCGCCCAGAAGGAAGGAAGAAAGGAAGGTAGGAAGGGAGAGAAGGAGGGAGGGAGGGAGGGAGGGTAAAGGAGAGGAGAGGAAGAGAGGAGAGAAGAGGGAAGGGGAGGGGAAGAGGAAGGAAGGGGAGGGAGAGAGGAAGGGAGGGGAAGGGGAGAGGAAGGAAGGGGAGGGGAGGGAAAAGGAGTAGAGGGGAGGGGAAAGATGAGACGGGAAGGGGAGGAGGGGAGGAGGGAGGGGGAGGGGGAGGGGGGAGAAGGAAGGAGGGGAGGGGGGAGGGAAAGGAAGGAGATAGGGATACAGAGGGAGGGAGGGTGAGATTCCAGCCAGCTGCACACAGGCTAAGTCTTCAGTCAGCTGGGCTACTTGTCCCATTCTGACCATTCTAACCTCAGCTCTTATGCTGGTACCTGCTCTTAGCCTTTGATCCAAAACCCCCTGGTTATTTCTGTTCCTTCCAAGTTTGGACCCAGTTGTCCTCTCTGCCCCTTTCTAATGCTCTCCCTAGGAAGAAAAAGCTGGGGTCTGAGTGCCAGCCCTTACTTAGAGGACCTTCACTAGAGGTCTCAACTGTAACTTCTGCAGGGAAGCATTTTCTGATCCCAGCCAATGGTAGTTAGAGGCTAGTCTGCTGTGCTCCTAAAACCCCTAAGATAATGCATATGGCATTGTTTTAAAATCATCTGTCTACCGGCACTCTGCCCTACTAGAATGTAAGTACTTCGAGGGTAGAATCTGTGTCTTCTTCACCACCTTATTCCTAATGCCTGGCATGGGATAGGAACTCAAACTATATTTACTAAATAAATGTATGAAGGCAGAGAAGAACATTTTAAGGGACACTAAGTTCTCGCCACTAAAGCTAATATCATATCCTCGTTAAGTTGCACTTTGAGGGCCGGACGCGGTGGCTCACGCCTGTAATCCCAGCACTTTGGGAGGCCGAGGCAGGTGGATCACGAGGTCAAGAGATCAAGACCATCCTGGTCAACATGGTGAAACCCCATCTTTACTAAAAATACAAAAAATTAGCTGGGCATGGTGGCGCACGCCTGTAATCCCAGCTACTCAGGAGGCTGAGGCAGGGGAATTGCCTGAACCCAGGAGGCGGAGGTTGCGGTGAGGCGGGATCGCGCCATTGTACTCCAGCCTGGGTAACAAGAACGAAACTCCGTCTCAAAAAAAAAAAAGAAAAAAGAAAAAAGTAAAAAGAAAAAAAAAAGTTGCACTTTGAGGCACTCCTTCCAGGGGCCTCTGGAGAAGCTCAGGAAGAGCCTATGCAAGAGAGTTACAGGAAGGCATTTACCACGGATCCAAATGATGTGCTGGCCTGTGAAGAGGAGAGAGAGAACTGGGCAGCATCGGTGTCTCCTGCCTGGCAGGGATAAGTTGGCAGTTAGGAGGCACCTCATGAGAGAGAGTGGGAAGTAGAGGAAGACAAGGGAGGGAGAGAGGGAGAGGGAGAGAGAGTAGTCAGGTGAGCCCAGGAGGTAGAGAGAAGCTACAAATCCAAAACGCTCCAGCAGCCACACCCTTCAGGACCCCTCATCTACAAGCCCCACTTATCCTACACATGAAGTTCCCTGTTTGTACAAATCCTCGTCAAGAATACTTGTGGGCCTGGCACAGTGGTTCATGCCGGTAAGCTCAGCACATTCGTAGGCTGAGATGGGCAGATCACTTGAGGCCAGGAGTTTGAGACCAGCCTGGCCAACATGGTGAAAACCCATCTTCACTAAAAGTACAAAAATTATCTAGGCATGGTGGCATGTGCATGTAATTCCAGCTACTCAGGAGGCTGGGACAGGAGAATCCCTTGAGCCTGAGAGATGGAGGTTGCAGCGAGCCGAGATCACACCACTGCACTCCACCTCAGAGGGAGACTCCATCTCAGAACGAAAAAAAAAAAAAATACTTGTGAGCTGCTGCAGCCTACCAGTCAGGACCCATAGCCCCAGAGATGAGAAAATAAGAGATGGGAGTTCATCCTGCCCTGTGTCTCTCTTTGGGAGCTCCCAATCTCAACTCTGCAAAAGCCTGAACTCCACAAGGGCACCTGATGAGATAGACACATACAGAGCCCTGCAACCTGGGGCTCAGGGGAGGCTCCTAAAAGAAGGGCCTGGGTGTGGACCTTGGTCAACAGGAAGGATTTGTGGGGAGGATACCAGGTGGAGTTGGAAACCTGTAAATGGAGAAGTTGGGCAAAAAGAGTGGATGGCAGGAAAAGGCATGAAGATGTGCTATCAATATGACTCATCACTGCTGATGCTGACCTTGACCACCTGGCTGAGGTCACACCTGCCAGGTTTCTCCACCGCAAAGTTACTCTATTTTTCCCTCATCATTCTTTGGAAGTAAGTCACTGTGTCCAGACCACTCTTGAGAGATATGGAGTTACGTTCCACCTCTCTGAGGACAGAGTACCTATATAAATGCTTTGGAATTCTTCCACACAGGAGATTTGTCTATTCTTCCTCTGTTTTTGTATTCAATCATTTGTTTATATAAATTACTACTCTATTTTCTTGCTAAAATTGTTCAACTTTGGCCATTGGGAACTCTTTTAGTTACTGCTGCACTCCCCTAATACCCCTTTAGCTGAGGGTGGTTGGGTGGTTTTGAGAACTTTCTAATTTTATGGCACTATAAGATCCTCCAGGCTCACCTTACATATCTCTTACCCCAGTCCCAGAATCAGCCCATGGTTCCTCTTACTAGAGAATGGTATTAGAAACCAATATCTGGGTGCTATATGTGCCCATTGCAACGGAGGTGTTCTTGCTTCTAGGCTCTCTCTGCTGACAAGGAAAGGAAGCACATATTAGTATACTAACGTGTATATCTACACTCATCTGTAAATTTCAATACATATCTATCTGTGTCTATATTAAGCTAAACATGAGTTCATGCCAATGTCTCCAACTCTAATCTGTTACAATATGAATCATTCCAGTCTCCTCTCCCTGCTTGTCTGTAACCTCCTTCTCTAACAGTAAGAACCAGCCTCCTGCCATCTGCCATCCATTTACTCAATTGTTCAATTCCAGGATACATGTATAACAGGTTCAGAGCTACCCTGCATCCCTATGATGGTGATGGTGGGTTTTCTATGCTATTTAATGCCATGCTTCCCCAAGCACAGGGATACTTACAAGGTAAATGCAGACCTTCACAAGTGCCCAGAAGTTCCAGCCCCTGATTTGTTGAGCAATCAGCTCATCAACTGCTAGGACTTCCTTCTAATAGCCACCACTGTACCCTTACACTATGCACCAGTGATGACCAAGAAGTCAAGCCAGGCATGTTCCCTTCCCATGAGCCCACTGCCCCAACCCACAGCAAACTGGCAACCCCCAGGAGTATAGCAACCCCTGCATTCGAACAAACCAGGATCAGGGTAAGTGAGAAGATCACATAAGCCAGGACTCCAGGCACATGCCACATTGTCCCATCAGACTTAACTTATGAAACACAAATGCAAAGATAAAATTATTACAAATTTCAAGTCAGTGAGTGTGGCGTATATATCCCAAGCATGGGGCCCATCTAAGCACAGAGCTCCTGGTTGACTAAACTGGTCCCACACTCATGAAGCTAGCCCTGCCTGGCACTCACATGCCCCAGAGAGGCCCCTGTCATCCGTCTGCACACTGCCCTCCCAAAACTCAGTCAACCCAGCCTACTCTGGGCCACATTCTAGTCTTCTTCTACAGCAGTGTCACCAGGCAGTAAGCCTAGCCTCTAAAATTCATTTTATTCGGGCATATATATTTATAAATACCCACAAGAGAGAACATCTTTCAATGAAACTTAAAGAAATTTTTGTAAACTGGAAAAGATCTCAGCCTTAACATGCTTAGACATAGAGTTTTCTCATGACTGGAGCCAGTGACGTGGGTGGCTGGGGTCCCCGGAATTTTATTCAGGAAAAGTATTTTAGGAAGGATTAAAGGAAGAACTCACAGATTTTCCAAGGAGCGCCTTATTTTGGTGATCTGCAAGATACCCTCGAGGCTCTCAGCTCCCTCACCCTCCGAGTACTTTGAGAGACGGTACACTCAGATAGGACACTGGACACTGACGTCTGGACTCAGGGATTGAAACCCTTTTCTTATCGCGTGGCCTCTACAGGTCATTTTGTCTCTGAGTCTCAGTTGATTCCTCATCTATAAAATGGGTGGGAAAGGGATGGTGGTCCCTGATGAGCTCCCTCATAGAGTGGCTGTGAGTATTCATTGGAAATGACATCTATGAAGGCTAACACAGCACTACCCATAGAAGTGCTCAGTCAGGGGTGGTGGCATTGTTGCTGGACGTTTGATCCCTGAAACCCAGCCCTAGTTTCCAAGGAAATTTCTCCAGAGAGAAAAATGGCTCTCTTTCTCTCTCCCTCTAAGCCATGCAGGTCAGCTTGGGCAAGCTCTGGGTCCCTTGTTCCAGAAAAGATTTTCAGGTGAAAATAGCTTTTGCAACATCTATATTGAGCAACGGCTTTTTCCAAATGGTCACCTCATAAATAAACTGTCCAAGGACATCTGATTGAAGCCTCTAAGATCTACCGCTTTTTCTGTCCACAGGCCCAGAGCAGGCAGATGCACACTGACCTCCTGGGTGCTCACAGGCCACCACCAGGGCCATCTGTAGTCATCCCGGGCTGTGAAAACATTTGTACATTGCACCACCTGTAACCCCACAAATAAGAGGGTATCTCATGGCCTCACCTCTCTCTGCTGCTTCTATTAGCAGCCCCCTGAAAAGTCAGGCCCCAAGAATGGTTACTTCCTAGCCACATAGGGGCTCCAAGTTGAGGTCAGCTGTCATCTTCAGGCCTGTGTAGCTGACCACACCCTCTGAGACTGAGCTGCTGGCTTAGTCAGGCCCACCAGAGGGGCCCCGGGGCCATGGCCTTTCCCAGAAGGGACATGTGGGACCTCTTTCCACAGAGAGAGACAAGGATTCCCTCACCCCTTTTTTCTGCCACACGACGAGGTAGCCCTAGGGTAAGGAAAGCCACCTGCCCACAGGACTGACCAGCAAAGGAGCCCTGCTGGTGACCACCTGGGTGTGTCTTCATCCTGGCCCAGCTTGTGCAACTCTTCACAGGGTGGCTGTGGCTCCAGAGGCAGGTCCATTCACAGAGGCAGCTCAGGGACTGCATTTGCTGTTCCAGCCATGAAAGCAGGGCTGGCCTCCCTGGCCTCCACTCCCACGTAGCCTTTACTGAGCACCTACTGCATGCCAGACCTAGAGCTGGGGGTTGGGGGCTCAGGGAAGACAGACAAGGAGGACACTCTGGGAAGCTGAGAAGCACCAGAACTGTTGGATTATAGGTATTAGGTTTTATATGTGGCTGTACCTGGCTGGGTTTTTTGAGTACTTATTATGTGCCAGAAACCACAGTAATCACTTAAAATATATGGTCTCATTTAATCCTCACTATTGAACTATGAAACTGTTACTGGTTCTATGACCATTTTATAGATGAGGAAACTGAGGCAGAGACCAGTGAAGAAGTCTATCTAAGGTGGCAGAGTGTGTCAGTTGCTGCTCTGGAAAGCAGATGTCAAGAAAAGTTAGAAGTGCCAGAGATTGATTGGGAAAACACTGTGAAAGAAAACAGGAAGAAGGAGCAGGAGAAGCAGGAGGACATTCAGACATCTGCAAAAGGACTGGCAGGAGGAAGGAAGATAGGGCAGAAGGGCCTGACTTTGATGCATATCTGAAAAAAATCTCGTGGCCCAATAGATAGCTCCAGTGCAAAGACTGCCTGCAGAGGGTCCCACACAGAGCTGATATAGCCAGGCCCCTGGAGCCCTGCTGTGCTCAGCTGTTGGCTGGGAGCAGCCCAGGGTGAGAGCAGACTTGGCTCAAACACTGCAGAGGATCCCAAAGATGCTGTAGCTGGAGACAATCAGCCAACTGCCCCACTCCAGTCTCCTTGACGACATCTGTTTTGCCTGAAGGTCCGAGCCCCCTCCTGGGAAGGTGCCACACCAAGAAGCTGTGGCTCAAACCAGGTCTTTCGCTGACTTCAGAACCCATACTCTTGTTCCTTATGCTAAACTAACGAATTTGCTGATGATGATGTCTCTGACTGCTCTCTGCAGAATGTATTAGTCAGTCACCTAGCTTCATGGAGCCCTAATGTATGCTCCTCCCCATGGGATGTAAAGAGAAAGGCTGGCTCCTGCCTATAGGAGGTTCCAGCTGAGGAACACAAGACTGAAAAAACAGACACCAAGATGAACCAATCGCAGTCTCTGCCTTCACAGAGGTCACCTTCTAGATGTATCCAGGAACCAGACAATTACGAAAGAGTGAGAGAAATGTATGTAAGGGACAGTGTAAGGAAGGAGGAGTCCTGGCCCACCCCTGGCAGTTATGAAAGCCTTCCTGGAGGAAGTGGCTTCTTAATGGACTCCTGGGAGGTGAGTAGCCATTAGCTAGGTGAAGAAGGGTAGATGAGGATACGAGCATGTATGTGTTTCCCAATAGGAAGTGGTAGCAATAGGGAGGGAAGGAGAGAAAAGAGAACAGAGGGAATAGCGTTTCTGAAAGAAGGAACAGCCTCAGCAAAGGCCCATGAGGCAAGAGAAGGTGCAGCACGTTGTTCATGGAGCCACCAACTGCTCTGGAAGACTGTGGATGAGAAGGCAGCCTGGCTGGTGAGTAGCCCTGCCTACCCCTCTAAGGCATTTGTCCCAAGGGCAGTGGAGGGAAATGCTGTAATTAAGCACTTAGCCATATGGGATAGATGCTCATTCCAGGGAGAGGCCACTGAAGGCAAGCCAATTAGGGAAGGCTTCCAGGTATTGGGAGGACTTGAAAGATTATCAGCAAAAATGTCTCCCATCATGAGAACTGATGGAATCCTCATTAAAGTTCCCAGTTATAATCCTCCAGAACTAAACCTGAACTTAATCAGTTGATGTGGGAAATCGAGCGCTGAAAATAGAATTGTCACTTCATTCTATTTCTACATCTAAACCCTCCAGAGGGAAGTTTCTGAGGGATATTTAATCTTTCTGACCACATTTTTAATAACACTGTTAGCCAAAATGTCCCCTCTCAAAAATTCTACTACCTGTTTGATGCCTGTTTCGGATTCTCCGATGAACCCAACTCACTGGGCAGCCTCCTTCTAACCCACATAGTTGTTCTTAAAATGTATTTTAGAATTTAAGTAGCCACAGCCTCAGCTCCTCTCAAAATTGAGGACAGTTAAGATTCCCCTGGGATCTCCATTTCAACAGTTATCATTATTTATTGTTATGTAAAAAACAATCCCAAACTTTGTGGCATACAAAAATCTATTAGTATCATTATTAATATATCTCTTGCAGTGTTGAGGGTTGACTGGGCTCAGCTAGTTGGTTCTCTGTCAGGATCTGTCATGCAGCTATGGCCAGACAGAACTGGAGATCAAAGGCTTTCTCACTGAGATGTCTGGCAATTGATGCAGCAGCTCAAACTCCTACGTGCGACCTCTCTACATGTCCCAGGCTTCCCCACAGCAAGTGTCCCTAAAAGAGGGAAAGCCAGTCCAAAACTGCATCAACCTTTATGGCCTAACCCTGGATGCCCATAGCGTTGATCACCACATTCTATCAGTTGAAGCAGTGGCAAAGGCCCCCCCACCCAGGTTCAAGGTGACGGGACACAGATTCTACCTCTTAATGGTGGACTGGTAAGATCACACTGCAAAAAGAGCACATGGGATAGAAGATATTGTTGTGGCATCCGTTGAAAATACACTCTGCCAAGGTCACAACATCACTGCCACAACCACATTTCAAACCATTAACATCTTTTCCACGTGCAAAATGCCCCTGTGCTGGCCCCGAGATCCCCAGGTCCTACCACAGTTGGCACCAGCTTGATATCCAGGATCTTTTCATCTAAATCAGGTCCAAATGCCAACAAGACCTCACAGGTGTGGTTCTTCTTCCACGGGGCCTCAATATAAAGACCTGTGACTGTGAGTGACATGTTATCTCATCTCCCCCTACACCCCAACATTCAATGGTGGGATGCACATGACTACTACATACACTCCTGTTTAAAAAGAGAGAAAACAAGGCCCCCCAGCAGTAATGGGATCATAGTAATCTCTCAGCAGTTTTCTTCCTACATGTGCAATTGATCCGAAAGGCAAATGCTTGCATTTAATCTTGTAAAATTTCACCTCGTTCTAACTCAGAGTTGGTAACCCTTGGCCCTAGGGAATGGCAAATGGAGAGAAGGATCAGCCCATGGCAAGGGGGGAAATGAGCATTGCTGGAGCTCCCATAGTGGGCGATCTGCTCCACACAGTCATGGAGCTCTGTCAGTTGGGGAGTTGTCACCACCACACCCTCCCTGGCCCAGGCTACTAGTGTCTGGGATTGGTTTTTCAATGGCAAATGACCCACAGAGCCAGTCTCGTGTTTTCCTCTACATAAGCCGGGACATAGACATCTTTTGGTTCAGTGTTAGTGTCAAGTGGGAAGCACATAAGCCTGAGGCTGTCAGCAGCCATTTCTCCAGCCCGAGGACAGAGCTGTCTGCAGGACAGAGCCAGCAGCAGGCGGGGAGCAGAGCCAAGGACTCCAGTGAGCAGAGCCTAATGATGTCATTTGAGCCAAGACTCTAATTAAATAATAAATCCCCCTACTTTGCTTAAGATAGGTTAGGTTGGGTTTTTGTTACTTGCATTGGAGAGTATCCTAATATACTCCCATTTTTCTCCCTAAGCTCTTTGCCATGACCTAAAGTCTAGCCTCCCATAGACCCTCCCCATCCTTCTTCAGGAAGAAGGACCCCCTGGAGCGCTTAAGTTCATCTTCTTGTCCTGGGGCATTCCCATGTGGAGAGGGAAGGCTGTGTTCTCCTCTTCCTGGGTCCTCCAGTCCTTCCAAACATTGGAGACAATTGGAAAGTAACAACAGCTCACACACACAACTGCCTCCGCTCAGATTCAAACCTGTCCCTGTCTCCCTTCACTCCCACTCCCAGTTGACCATAACAGTGCAGAGGGAAGTGCCAGGATGGTCTCACAGAGAGCTGCACACTCAGTGCAGACCACCCTGGACACTGCCCTGGCCAGAACCTACCCCTCTCCCAGGGCCCTACCTGTCAACTTTTCTCTTATACAACTTAGAACCTTCTGGTATCAATATGTTCAGCAGGAAATGGCTCTTTGATCATTGTAAAGTCCCCGCTGATTGTGAAGATTGGATCAACTGTGGTCTGTAGGGCCCCCTCTTCCAAGATAATAATAACTGAGAGTGCACTAGGGAGCAGTTAGCAATATTGAGCACCAGCCCACATTCCCAGCTTGGCCAGATTTCATGCATGCTAGAGCTGTATAGAGCCAGGAGCCTCAGATGCAGGGGTCTGAGGAGGGAAGATTTAGAGTACAAGAGCGTGAGGAGAAAAGGAAGGTCAAAGATGCAAGATGCATCAGAAAAGGCTGAGACATGAGGTCTGATATCCACCAAGCTCCACAGCGCTCCCATTGCACACCTTGAGCCCACAGCAAGCTACCTATGAGCCACGACCCAGGTGAGGATAATAATTTTCAACCTTCTTCCAGCCCCTAAACATGTCATTTATTTGCATGGACACTCCCCTGGGCCACAAGCTGCAGCACAGCTGGGATTCACTGTGGCCACACCTCCTTCCAGCCTGGGATGTAACTCCATCCCTTTCCATTCCACCCAGGAAAGCTATTGTATACTTCACTTCACTAACCACCATTAGTAACAACCCACCTGAGGCTCAGCCCCCAACAGCTCCAGATGCTGAGCATGGAAGGCATCACTATGTGAACTATGAACTCAACCAGCTGACAGACGATCCACTGTCAGACTCAAGGCCTGTCACCCATTTATTCCAGCAAGGCTTCCCTTTGGTGTGGCCTTTAAGCTCATTTTTTTTTTTTTTTTTTTTTTTTTTTTTGAGACAGAGTCTCTGCTGCCCAGGCTGAAGTGTAATGGCATGATCTCTGCTCACTGCAATCTCCACCTCCCGGGTTCAAGTGATTCTCCTGCCTCAGCCTCCCAAGTAGCTGGGATTACAGGGACCTGCCACCACGCCCAGCTAATTTTTGTATCTTTGGTGGAGATAAGGTTTCACAATGTTGGCCAGGCCGGTCTCGAACTCCTGACCTCAAGTGATTCATCCACCTTGGCCTCCCAAAGTGCTGGGATTACAGGGGTGAGCCACCGCACCCAGCCTTAAGCCCTCTTAACATCATTCCATTCTGGCACATCTCCAGCCTTAAGTTGACAGTGGACCCCTATACATTTAAAAGCCTGTCTTCAGACAGCGCCCAGTGGACTCCCTCAATACTCCTGCGAGGTGGGGTTGGCTATCGTCATGATCCCCTTTGGGCAGATTCATTTATTTGTTGAGGACTTGTTATGTACCAGACATGGTTCTAATAGTGAATAGAACAAAGACCTTTGTCCTCAGGGAGCTTAAATTCTAATGGAGGGATAAAGACATTAAAATAAAAGCATAATAAATATGTAGTATTAGTTACATAAGAAGGTAATAAGTGCTACAGAAAAAATTGAGAGAACGGGGTAAGATAAAAGGGAGATGATGTGCACAGGGTACGGGGAAGTTTCCAAGATTAAACAGGGTGGCCAGGGTCTGCCTCACTGAAAACACGAAGATTTGTACAAACACTAGAAGAAAGTAGACGAGTGAGCCGAGGGGCACGAGGGGACAGTATTCCAGGCCCAGGAGACTGCCAGAGCACAGACCCTGCAGATCATGGCTGGCAGCCATGAGGAGCAGGAAGGGGGCCACAGTGACAGGGACAGAGTGAGCAGCGGGGAGGCCAGTGGACAGGAGGCTGCAGAGGAACAGACAGAGCCAACCAGAGGGAGGACTTGCCACCTAAGGCTGGAGGTGCAGGACACCCACGTGAATCAGGTCAGACACAGGCCTCTCACTTTGAGCCCAGGTGCTTCCCTGCAGATTGGAGGCAGACAGGCCTTCTTGTTCCCAGTAGCCCTTCAGTCCCCACCACCAGGACACCACCCAGCAGAAGGGCAGCCCCCAGAGCCTATTCACTCCTCTTGGTTACCGGAGGGAGCCATCCTACCTCACCCTTGCACCTGCCTGTGCCCCACTGGCAAGAGAGCTGACGACCAGGAAGAACCGAATTAAAGAATGCCCAATAATCAGAGGTCCTCTCCTTTTCTTATCCAGGGCCCAGAAACCTCTGATTATAGATCCAAGCTCCTGGGATCTCCCAATCAAAAGCTGGCATGTATTAGGCAGGGGCAAGCCAGAGCCAGGATGTGGCAGTCTCACATCCTGCACTGCCAGGGCCCAGCGGCCATCTGGCTGGGCTTCCATGGCCAATCAGACAGCAGGCAGCCGATACCAGGACTGCCAGGGCACTGGGGCCGCAGGAGGCATCTGAGGCAAAGCTCCTCAGCTGTTCAGATGTAACCAAATCAGGCCTTTGCAAGGAGGAGAAAGAGTGCATTACCAAGCCTGACGTGCCAAGAGCTCCTTGGATCCCCGCCACCTCCCATGCCTCACCCTCTCCTGGGCTCAGCATGTTAGAGCTAAATGGCTCTATTGCCATCCAGGTTTTTGTTTGATGGGGCCCAGTGTGGCTGACCTCAGTCATCAGTGACAAGTGGCCGCGCTCAGTCGGCAGACACCAACCTTGCTGCCTCCCTCACTTTCCCCTTTCTCACACACAAATGTTTGCAGAGCTGGGGGCGGACCAGAGCCCTGAACAACTCAGAGAGGCAAAAGGCCTGGTGGACAGTACTCAAGGTAATCATTGGGATGATGGCAAAGTCACTCGTTTTCTCTGGACCTCAGTTCCCCTTCTTATACAATGATAGACCTGAAAAGCAACAATCATACAACTCTTAGAGACAAGTGAGTACTCTGTTTTGAGGGCAAGGAAGGACTCTGAATCACAAGGAAGAACTGATGAAATTCAGAGACCTAGATCTGAATTGCTGTGCAGACGTTACTGCAAGAAATGAGAGGGGCTGAGAAAGATCGGGCACCTCCCCAGGATTGCCCTCTGGCGTGGACTTCCAGTAGATGCAGAATATTGGACTAAAACACAAATCTGAGACTGGAGCTAGAAACACAGACACGGGGACTTCCATGCCAAACAGTGAAGTAACAGATGCAGCAAGAGACCAAACAGTGGAGCTCCAGGAGTGCGTCTCTTCCTTCTGAAGATCTGGAGCCCCCATGCCTGGGGGTCTATTTCAGCAGATCATCAGGAGCACCAGCAGTGCAGCTGCCAGAGAAAGTGTCAAACCAAGGAGTCCCTCCAGGTGGAAGAGGGTCAAAGGAAGGCAGCTGAGCAGAGAAACCAGAGTCTGTGCCTCCGGCTTCTCTGTTGACTGAAAGGAAAATACTGGAAGACACTGACCTTTGATGACATGGACGCAGAGTCTGGTTTTGTACATGTCTGAGTTTAGACC